>NC_034422.1:2091700-2100443 GCF_002078875.1 Numida meleagris | reverse complement strand
CAGGGCTGGTAGCAGGGTGACTGGGTGCCAAAGCAGGGCTGGTAGCAGGGTGACTGGGTGCCAAAGCAGGGCTGGTAGCAGGGTGACTGGGTGCCGTTGCTACTGGGCAGTCACACAACACAGGATTACTCAACAGCCACACAGAGTCTGTGCCACCTGTGAGAATGAAGTGAGAATAGTTTCTCTTCCCTGTTCTCACCCTTTTCTTGTTGGAGGAAGGATTTGACTTCACGCCCCATCCATGTGGACATTTCTTTTCTACCCCTTTGGGTGAGCAGGGTTAGAGAATTAATTCCATGAAGCCCTCTGCAGAACTTCACCACACCTGAGGGGAACGGGTCCTGCGGCAGAACTGCCAGAGGGCTGCAACCTGCCACGTGCCTCTGTGCTGCACGGCCATAAAGCAAAGCAGCTGAGGATACTGCAATTGGCAAAAGGCAAATCAAGCTTCAGATCTAAAGTGCCCAACACAGCAAATATCCTCTGATAAGACACTTGCACTGAGCCAGCAAGAGAGACAGCTGTAAGATTCAGCATTACTATTTTCCTGAAGCTCCAACGTCTCAAGTCTGCAGCAAATGAATGTCACTTTCAAGCACACTGTTAGGAAAGATTGTTTAAAATTAATTAGCTTAGTAACAATGGCCTGTCATTATGCTACTAAGTCACCAGCGTGAGCACATAAGTTACAGTGACAGCTCAGGGTATAAAATAAGTGCCACTGTATTGAAATTTGCAAAGTGCCTGGCAGTCAAATGCCAATCTATTCACTTTTGGTGATATTGCACAGTTTCTTCTTAATACGCTGTTCCGAACTCCCACACAAAGATATGACTTATTTCACTACAGAGCGGTCTTTTGCTTCATGCACTGACCGTGCCCAATTTTAGAAAGCTCTTAAAAACGTGTTTATTTGTTCAGTGTTGCTTCGTTCATCTTCCAGCTGAATGTGAGATTTAGAATATGACATTAGAAAAAGAGGTAGGTAATTGAAAAAACTCTCCTGAATGCCATAAAGATGCATGATAAAGCAAAGGCAAGGGCTGAGTTCTGAGGTGCGAGAACATCAGCAGTTCCCACATTCAGCACTTTACAAGATTTCCCCAGAAGAAAAGGGAATAGTTATTGCTATAATTATTTCATAGTTCCAGTCAGCTGCATTCAGTTGTACTGTTATATTCCAATGGCAGGGAAATGGAATACAGTAAACTATAAATATCTGTCAGAATTCCTTTGAAAGGACAACAGTTAATTGCATAGCTTGATCTCCTGCCGTGCAGAGCTTGCATTTCAGGTTAGAAAGGTACAGATTGTTATTGATTTAATTCTCTTGAAACATGTGTGGTATAAAACTGTTCCAAAGACTTATGGGGGAGAAACATGTGCTTCCAAAGGAAGGCCTATGGCACAGGATTGTGGCGGGCTACCTTCTTGTAAAATGCTTTCTGCAGTGCAATACACCCCCCTTCCAAAGGCCATCCGTCCTCTCGAATCGAGGCTCTTTCCTTCCTTCACAGAAGTGAAATTAAATCAGTGAATCAGATGAAGAACAACAGATTAGCAATAGCATGAGGCACATGCAAAAAATAGCCCTCTGTGTTAAGAATAATTCAGTGCTTATGACACATTCAGCCTAACGGTGACCCATTTGAATCTTCTCTTATTTAGCTTCCAAATCTACCTCTCTTTTTAAAATGATTCCAGGCAGCCACTCTAACATTTAAACTATTATATTCTCCTAGAGGTCTTCGAATCCATTTCTGATTCAGCTCTTGCAAAGTCAGTCTGAGCTCCTAAAGACACCAGAACATATAACCAGAGCAATTTGTTAAGCCTTGTCCATCCTGGGAATAAATTCCCTATTATAGCTATCGACAATAGCCAGGGTGAAGCCCTGCTTAACACTTGCACAGCTCACCTACTTTCCATGAAGGGTAACTTGACCCAATATAAATTATGTATCATCGTGATTTTGTCAGTCTACTTTGGGTTTTAGCCTGCTGCTGCTACTTGAAGAGCTCAATCCCCGGCACAGAACAGCCCCTACAAGCAAGTTACCTAGCTGCTAGTAAACTCCCTGCTCCCAAATACTGTAATTAAGATGACACATCTTCTTGATGGTCGCTTCAAAGAGACAACACGTGAACAGAGGGAACACTGCAGAAATGTTTTAGCACCTGTTTATCATTAGTGGCTGACCACGTGTTAAGTTACACTCGTGCTCCATGCCAGCCTTTTTTAGGAGATCTCTGGGACTTGGATCACCAGACATACCCTCTCTGGTGTGGTTTTAACCAGCTTTCCCCTGGTTTCTGGGCTTAGAACGCAAAAATGCGTTTAAAGCCTTAATTTTCAGGCCTCTCAGGGTTGGTGTTTGGGGTTTGTTTTTTTTTTTTTTAAAGGGAAGTTTTTTATTTCGCTATTAGATGGTTAATATTATCAGCAGGGAGATTACAAAGAAATGATATTTTTAAGGAATGATATTTTAAACGATAAAAAGAGCACAACCTACAGTGCACTTGCAAAGAGAGGCAGCTTCTGTCCATGGGTTCCCAACAGCAGCGATGGCTGCACCGAGCGGAGCTGATTTTAGCTTTTATTCACTGATAAGTACATCTACACATCATATGCTGAAGACGACGGCTATACACCAGCAGCGTTCTAAAAGCAAGTAAAAGAATCATTAAATAGATCACTGAGCCCAACAGGATTTAGGCATACCTAGTCAAGCAAAACACAGTATTTAGCTACTGCACATCATGCTGCACACTTTTTTTTTCCCAGACTTTACACAACTGAAGCAAGAGGCAGTGCATTCCCTGCAATGCCCACAGCCTCCTGAAATCTGAGCCATGCATATGCAAATCCCTGGGCTGAGAGCAGCAGACTTCACAGGGCTGCAGGCAGGAGTCAAGGCCTGCCCACACCGAACGAGTTCTGCAGCCTCAACTGGGGGAGAGCAGACAGGCAAACATACAGCCAACAGCCTTGGCAGAAGGGTGGGGAAAGCTTTACTGAGATGAAGTAGGCAGGAAAGAATCTCTGGAAGAGAAAAAAAAAAGTTACAGAGAGATTGAAGATAACAGACAGTAGAAGCAGACAGGATGCAAACGCCGAGCTCTTCCAGCAGAGCTTTACCCCGCAGGACCCGGGAGCACCACGGATAGGTGAGAAGCAGGCTACCTCCTCAGAAGTTAGGAGAGGAATGCTGCTTCTCTGTGCTTCTTCAGCCTAAAATAAGGATTTAAACAATAAGTTCTATGTAAAACCATTGCAGGAGCTAAGCAGAGTGTATGTGGTCAGACAAAATTAAGCTGCTGTCATTATTGCCTTCTGCTACTTTGGTTGGACTTGATGATCTTGAAGGTCTTTTCCAACCTGAGCAATTCTGTTTCTACCCATGACAGAAAATGAAAAAGGCTTCTTCAGAGAAAAGAAGAGCATTATATGAGCCACCATTCACACTACTGCAATCCACAAGCACACAAAATACGAATATCTGATTATAAAAAGACTTATACTTTCTTTTCCCCCCACTACATTTAAAATGTCCTTCACATCCTTTACCCATCTGGGCAGCCAGAGGTGGACAGTTTCTCTCTGCCGTGCTGACTGCAGGGTAACTGAGGCCGGCTAAAGCCCACCTGTGCTGTGCCCACACCTGCCTGCAGAAGGACGAGTGCACCAGGCCTGCTGCAGCTGGGCTGGGAGGGATTGCATGGCACACTTCCCCCTTTGTGCTTCCAGGCCAGCAAAATCACCCTGGTGTCAGCATATGGAAGCAGTTAGCAGACCAGGGGAGGGTCAGACCTAGCCATCCACACATTGATTGCAAGTGCACGCTTTCTCCCTAAGGCAAAAAAGTGTACTTGAACCTTTAAAGCAGATAGGCTGGAGCTGATTTATTGGGGTGATTTAGATCTGTTAAAACAAATTTAATTTTGAACACAATTTTATATCAATTAACAGAGTCTCACAAGTGTAGCCATTAAGGATTCTCTTTCCAAAACCAAAGCCAAATATTCAAGATTTATGAGACTGACTTGCCATATTGGAAGTAACTAATTATTCGTAATGATTCTTTGTACTCTGACAGTGATTATGTATTTTCACTGCAAATGACCGCGATGAAGCAAGTGATAAAGGCAGCTCGTGTTTGCAGAAGGGATAACAAGCAGTTAAGGCCTGATCATTTTGGCAAAGTATGGGGATAGCAGGGGGAGAAACAACAGAAAACAGCAAAGCCTGGTGACACAATATCCAGTTTATTTAACATCTTGAAGAATGCTCTGTCTCATGTCAGAACTGTAATGAAAGCCCCTGATCTCCCTTTATTGCCTTAAGCAATTTTGTGTTCGGTTTATTTATTCTGACCTTTTGGTTGTCCTTCCACCTTGGACCTTACAGTCTTTAACAGAGCGAGGCTCCACAGAAGGAGCCCGCATTGCTATCAGCAGATGACAGGGTATGTTCAGGGTGAGGGGGATGATGCAGGTCTGCGGCCTGATTCTCATTTGCACTGGAGTTTCTTCACGTAGATCTGACAGCACCAGGCAGTGACAATAAAGTCCAGGCCCTGCATGAAGGAAAAGTCTCTGGCTGACGCTGCTCTGAGTAAAGTCCCTGGGAACCAGAAAATGATAGCTGGACCGGGACAGGCTAGATTTTCACATAGCCTTGGGCTACAGAGAATACAAAAGCACCGCCTTCCTCCTCTCTTCGTAATTCCCAGTCCTGCCTCAGACACGGGAACAGGGTAATTGAGAACAAAGTCCTGTTCCAGTGCAGTGTTCGGTGCCAGCGAGGTTAACGTTCAGGGGCAGCTTGAGGCAGAGCAGTGCCACATTTACTGCGGGGGAAGCTGCTCTCCGGGCACTATACTCACTCAGGCTATGAACAAGGGTCTGATTTCTTATCCTCAGAAAGCAAAGGCAAAGCAAGTTGGTCACTGAAATCTGCAGCAGCATGCATGCGATTAAAATGTTAATGTCAATATTGTAATCAAGGTCTGACTCACAGGACAGCTGGTAAGAGACTTGATCTGTATTGCTTAGCCCCAGTCATCTGATGCAGACCAGGGTTACAAAAAGGTTGTGCCCCATCACATGGCAGGGATTGGCATGCATTGGCTTCTGTAGCTATCTGTGGGCTGGTGGCTGAAAGGGG
The DNA here is from genome assembly GCF_002078875.1 of Numida meleagris. Taxonomy (NCBI): domain Eukaryota; kingdom Metazoa; phylum Chordata; class Aves; order Galliformes; family Numididae; genus Numida; species Numida meleagris. Next base: position 2,095,277 of record NC_034422.1, on the reverse strand, counting down.
AAAAATCAGATCAAGTGCGGGAGCAATATTGATAAGTTTGGCTCTGCCTGTACACCAGCAATGTAGAGCCCTTCTGTACAGGTCCCTGGTCTCATCGAAGCTGCAGCTCTGTTACAAAAGTAATGGGATGCCTGCTGTCTTCAGTGGTGCTGCTGAGAGGCTCTCCTCCTTCCTTGTCTCACTAGCCCACCTCTCTCGCTGCTTTTGGAATTTTCTGTGCTAGTTTATATTTAGCTGAGTTTTATCTCTTTGAGCCTCTGGTAAATTTTGCCCGGTGTTGACTAAGCACCAAAAGAACTATAGTCTGCAGAGCTTCTTTTCAGTAAATTCGGGATTAATGAAGAAGGCCTCTCTATTGTTGGAATGTCTAATACAATTATGAACTGAATGAGCAGACTCGGCAGCAGCGGAGGGCTCCCAGGTTCACGGCAGAGAATTGTCTATTTTAACATCCATCTGTTTTCATTCCCTCTGATCCATTATCATTCACCTAGAGTTATAACATGATGAATATCATTGTGTGGAAAGCCATTTGATGCTAGGGGGGAAAAAATCACCATAGGTCTGCCTTCTATTGAAAATGTGAAATTGCCTTGGTAGAAGGAAAGGCACGATTGATTCAGAGATGCTGTTTCAAACAGAAGCATCCTTTCACATTTGGACCGTTTGATTTTGTTAATTCCTTTGGGTGATCCTTCTGCTGTGTTTTTCAAGGAAAATATTCATATATACAAGCTTGGGGTTTCCCACAGATAAATATTGATAACCACAGTGCAATAGATGTATTTATTGTTTTTTACATCCCACTGCTTAAATTGTGCACTTAATTGATTATATATATATATATATTCTCCATTTTCCCAGGAAGACACCTTCAGTTTGCATCCAGAGGGACACTAGGCGGCTGTACGAAAGCACGTAAGCAGGGTGAGGATCTTGATGACCCTGCCGACAGGAAATAAAGAAAGGAACTTTACAGGCAATTTCCATTGTCCTTTGTTGGTCAGCAAATTTGGAAGTGAATGAAAAAAAAAAAGAGAACTAGAAATGCATATTAATGATGGAGGACCTAAAGCACAATAGGACTGAAGAGAGTGCTACTGAGAGGACCTGTTATAAATTCTGCAGTTTCTCTCTCTTAAGGGGTTACCGTTATAATTGATTGGTGAGCAATACAGAAATTACCTTGTGAGTTAAGAGATGCTCACAAATGTAAGAAAAAGCTTATTGAAATCAGTATAAAGGCTCTTTTCTAGAATGCGACTTAAAATATTGGTAAAGCAAATACAGTTGTTAAGATCAATCCGTTGTTTAACTGGGTGTATCTAAGCTCCAGATCCTTCATTAACAACCATCTTGCAGAACTTGGTTTAAAATACCGTGTATCTGAAATATTACAGTACCATCCCTTAAAGAGACAGGAGGAGAGAAAATGCTCCACTGTAAATCCACAGCCCAGCAAAACCCAAGGCAGGTAACTGTGACTCCCCACTAGCCTGTAAATATCAGAGTAAGTGGTTAGACTTAGCTATCTCCCTTGTTTAATTGGCATGCAATAGATTATAGGATTTTATTAGGACATAAATGACACCAGTACAAGTGTGATTGAGGCATACGATGCATGAATGACTATTTGCATTAAGAGGCTTTGTACTACACATGGGATTTCTACCTTTGGTTTTAAATTGCTTAAATTTAAATGACATTTCTGTGCTACTTATTAAGAGGGCGATATTTATTTTAGCTCTTGTTTAAGTGAGGTAGGGCAAAGCTGCTGCCAGACACCAGAAATCCTCTGAAAAGGGCCTGTCAGGGCCAGGTGGAAGGAGGCTAATTTTCAGCTGCTCCATTACTGCAACTGGATCAGGAATGTGAGGAAAGCAAGGGAAAGCAAGCACTGCCTGCACAGAGCCTCCAATGGGCTAGATCCCAGCCACCAGCCTGCCTCTGCTGGGCAGGGCACGGCTCCAAGGAAGCCATTGTCCCTGGCGGCGACTGAACAGGTGGCAAGGGCCCTTTTCTGGCTTCCCTCGCTTCTGCAGCTCCCGCTAACCCTCAGTCTCCTTCAGAGATTTTTCCCTGCTTATTTATGAAGCTCAGTTTTTATTTTGTAACATGCTTCTACTCCTCTTGCACACAGAACTCGAGGTTACCCCCCAGGGAAGGGGGAAGCTAGAGCAGGTGAGGAACAAAGCCAAGGCAGTAGAACGGAGCAAAGCCAGCCAAGGAAGGGAGCACCCAGGAGTGATGCTAACATGCAGCAATATCTAACTGTATGCAATAAAAAACAATAATGGGAGGATTAGGTTGTGCTGCTGTTGTGACACACAGTGCAGCTGGTGCCCTGCATCAGGGCCAGTGTCCATGCACACCTCCCAGGCCGGGCCCTTCCCAGGTAGGCTCAGGGAACCCGCCTGGGGCCAGGCCTAGCAGAGGCCCAGGGGAGAGGCTGTAAGAGCAGGGAACAAGGAGCGAAGTGTGGCCTCCTCCTGCATGGCAGAGGTGAGATGAGGCCTTGGTGAGATGGACGGATGCAGAGCAGGGCATTATGAAGGGGAAGGGTCTCCTCTGTGACTCTGGCCTCCATCCCCGGACCCCTATGCTGCTCCAGGTGCCACCCGCAGCTCAGTGTCACCAGCCTGTCACATGGCCTGTCCCTTTGCCCTCACTCCGCAGATCTTCCCAGCCTGTCCCTGACCCTCACATCACCCCTCAGCTTGCTCCTCATCCCTCTGTTCATCGCATAACCCCTAACTCACCCCCAGCCCAAGTCACCCCTCAGCCCATCCCTCATCACAGCTCATCATGTAACTCCTACTAACTTGTCCCTCAGCTCCTCATGGAACCCCCAACTATTCCCTGAGCCGTCACCCTCACCTCGTCCCTCAGCTTCTCCCTTGCTCCTCAGTTCCTCACCCACTGCAGGAACCTGCTGTAGCAGTGAGTTGGACTTAGAGGTCCCTTCCAACCCCTACAGTTCTGCAACTCTGCGCAACCCACAGCTCATCCCTGTCCCCTGCTCATCTCCAGTCCCCCAGTTCTTCCCTTCACTCCCAACTCCTTCTTCGACCCTCGGTTCATCACTTCAGCCCCCAACGGATCCCTCTTCCCTACCCCGTCCCTCAGCTCTTCCCCCTGCCCCAGACCGCTTCCCCAGCGCTGCCACCCTCCATTTCCCGGGGCTCTGCCGGCCAGAGGAGGGAAGGAGAGCGGGCGGCGGGCAGCCCCCCCCGCCGCGGGAGGAGCTCGGCCGGGGGAAACTTTTCCGGGCGGCGGGGTTGAAGGCGTGCAGCGTGTCCCCACGCTGAGGCGAGGAGCGTTGGGGTGGGAGGGAGGCGGCCGCGCGCCGCCGGCAGGGCGGGAAGAAGGAGGAGGAGGAGGAGGAGGAGGAGGAAGAGGGGGGGCCGGGGGCACGGCCGGGCCTGCGCCGGGGAATGACGCGCAGCTGGCAGCCCTGCTCATGCGCGGCCGGCCGGGCGGTGCTAGCGCCGCGTCCCAGCTCGGGGAGAATGGGGCGGCATCCGGGCAGCGCCGACTGAGCGGCTTCTGGGGGCCGGGGCTGCGCCGCGCCGCGGGC